>NW_027439297.1:0-27500 GCF_964188355.1 Buteo buteo
TTAGGGTTAGCGTTACGGTTAGGGGTTAGGGGTTAGGGTTAGGGCTAAGGTTAGGGTTAGGGTTAGGGTTAGGGTTAGGGCTAGGGTTAGGGTTAGGGTTAGGGTTACGGCTAGGGTTAGGGTTAGGGTTAGGTTAGGCTTAGGGTTAGGAGTTAGGGTTAGGGTTTCTATTAGGTTAGTTTTAAGGGCTAAGGTTAGTTTTAGGGTTAAGGTTGGGTTAGGGTTAGGATTAGGGTTAGGGTACGACTTAGGGCTAGGGTTAGGGCTAGGGTTAGGGTTAGGGTTAGGGTTAGGGTTTAGGGTTATGGTTAGGGTTAGGGGTTAGGGGTTAGGGGTTAGGCTTAGGGTTAGCGTTACGGTTAGGGGTTAGGGGTTAGGGTTAGGGCTAAGGTTAGGGTTAGGGTTAGGGTTAGGGTTAGGGCTAGGGTTAGGGTTAGGGTTAGGGTTACGGCTAGGGTTAGGGTTAGGGTTAGGTTAGGCTTAGGGTTAGGAGTTAGGGTTAGGGTTTCTATTAGGTTAGTTTTAAGGGCTAAGGTTAGTTTTAGGGTTAAGGTTGGGTTAGGGTTAGGATTAGGGTTAGGGTACGACTTAGGGCTAGGGTTAGGGCTAGGGTTAGGGTTAGGGTTAGGGTTAGGGTTTAGGGTTATGGTTAGGGTTAGGGGTTAGGGGTTAGGGGTTAGGCTTAGGGTTAGCGTTACGGTTAGGGGTTAGGGGTTAGGGTTAGGGCTAAGGTTAGGGTTAGGGTTAGGGTTAGGGTTAGGGCTAGGGTTAGGGTTAGGGTTAGGGTTACGGCTAGGGTTAGGGTTAGGGTTAGGTTAGGCTTAGGGTTAGGAGTTAGGGTTAGGGTTTCTATTAGGTTAGTTTTAAGGGCTAAGGTTAGTTTTAGGGTTAAGGTTGGGTTAGGGTTAGGATTAGGGTTAGGGTACGACTTAGGGCTAGGGTTAGGGCTAGGGTTAGGGTTAGGGTTAGGGTTAGGGTTTAGGGTTATGGTTAGGGTTAGGGGTTAGGGGTTAGGGGTTAGGCTTAGGGTTAGCGTTACGGTTAGGGGTTAGGGGTTAGGGTTAGGGCTAAGGTTAGGGTTAGGGTTAGGGTTAGGGTTAGGGCTAGGGTTAGGGTTAGGGTTAGGGTTACGGCTAGGGTTAGGGTTAGGGTTAGGTTAGGCTTAGGGTTAGGAGTTAGGGTTAGGGTTTCTATTAGGTTAGTTTTAAGGGCTAAGGTTAGTTTTAGGGTTAAGGTTGGGTTAGGGTTAGGATTAGGGTTAGGGTACGACTTAGGGCTAGGGTTAGGGCTAGGGTTAGGGTTAGGGTTAGGGTTAGGGTTTAGGGTTATGGTTAGGGTTAGGGGTTAGGGGTTAGGGGTTAGGCTTAGGGTTAGCGTTACGGTTAGGGGTTAGGGGTTAGGGTTAGGGCTAAGGTTAGGGTTAGGGTTAGGGTTAGGGTTAGGGCTAGGGTTAGGGTTAGGGTTAGGGTTACGGCTAGGGTTAGGGTTAGGGTTAGGTTAGGCTTAGGGTTAGGAGTTAGGGTTAGGGTTTCTATTAGGTTAGTTTTAAGGGCTAAGGTTAGTTTTAGGGTTAAGGTTGGGTTAGGGTTAGGATTAGGGTTAGGGTACGACTTAGGGCTAGGGTTAGGGCTAGGGTTAGGGTTAGGGTTAGGGTTAGGGTTTAGGGTTATGGTTAGGGTTAGGGGTTAGGGGTTAGGGGTTAGGCTTAGGGTTAGCGTTACGGTTAGGGGTTAGGGGTTAGGGTTAGGGCTAAGGTTAGGGTTAGGGTTAGGGTTAGGGTTAGGGCTAGGGTTAGGGTTAGGGTTAGGGTTACGGCTAGGGTTAGGGTTAGGGTTAGGTTAGGCTTAGGGTTAGGAGTTAGGGTTAGGGTTTCTATTAGGTTAGTTTTAAGGGCTAAGGTTAGTTTTAGGGTTAAGGTTGGGTTAGGGTTAGGATTAGGGTTAGGGTACGACTTAGGGCTAGGGTTAGGGCTAGGGTTAGGGTTAGGGTTAGGGTTAGGGTTTAGGGTTATGGTTAGGGTTAGGGGTTAGGGGTTAGGGGTTAGGCTTAGGGTTAGCGTTACGGTTAGGGGTTAGGGGTTAGGGTTAGGGCTAAGGTTAGGGTTAGGGTTAGGGTTAGGGTTAGGGCTAGGGTTAGGGTTAGGGTTAGGGTTACGGCTAGGGTTAGGGTTAGGGTTAGGTTAGGCTTAGGGTTAGGAGTTAGGGTTAGGGTTTCTATTAGGTTAGTTTTAAGGGCTAAGGTTAGTTTTAGGGTTAAGGTTGGGTTAGGGTTAGGATTAGGGTTAGGGTACGACTTAGGGCTAGGGTTAGGGCTAGGGTTAGGGTTAGGGTTAGGGTTAGGGTTTAGGGTTATGGTTAGGGTTAGGGGTTAGGGGTTAGGGGTTAGGCTTAGGGTTAGCGTTACGGTTAGGGGTTAGGGGTTAGGGTTAGGGCTAAGGTTAGGGTTAGGGTTAGGGTTAGGGTTAGGGCTAGGGTTAGGGTTAGGGTTAGGGTTACGGCTAGGGTTAGGGTTAGGGTTAGGTTAGGCTTAGGGTTAGGAGTTAGGGTTAGGGTTTCTATTAGGTTAGTTTTAAGGGCTAAGGTTAGTTTTAGGGTTAAGGTTGGGTTAGGGTTAGGATTAGGGTTAGGGTACGACTTAGGGCTAGGGTTAGGGCTAGGGTTAGGGTTAGGGTTAGGGTTAGGGTTTAGGGTTATGGTTAGGGTTAGGGGTTAGGGGTTAGGGGTTAGGCTTAGGGTTAGCGTTACGGTTAGGGGTTAGGGGTTAGGGTTAGGGCTAAGGTTAGGGTTAGGGTTAGGGTTAGGGTTAGGGCTAGGGTTAGGGTTAGGGTTAGGGTTACGGCTAGGGTTAGGGTTAGGGTTAGGTTAGGCTTAGGGTTAGGAGTTAGGGTTAGGGTTTCTATTAGGTTAGTTTTAAGGGCTAAGGTTAGTTTTAGGGTTAAGGTTGGGTTAGGGTTAGGATTAGGGTTAGGGTACGACTTAGGGCTAGGGTTAGGGCTAGGGTTAGGGTTAGGGTTAGGGTTAGGGTTTAGGGTTATGGTTAGGGTTAGGGGTTAGGGGTTAGGGGTTAGGCTTAGGGTTAGCGTTACGGTTAGGGGTTAGGGGTTAGGGTTAGGGCTAAGGTTAGGGTTAGGGTTAGGGTTAGGGTTAGGGCTAGGGTTAGGGTTAGGGTTAGGGTTACGGCTAGGGTTAGGGTTAGGGTTAGGTTAGGCTTAGGGTTAGGAGTTAGGGTTAGGGTTTCTATTAGGTTAGTTTTAAGGGCTAAGGTTAGTTTTAGGGTTAAGGTTGGGTTAGGGTTAGGATTAGGGTTAGGGTACGACTTAGGGCTAGGGTTAGGGCTAGGGTTAGGGTTAGGGTTAGGGTTTAGGGTTATGGTTAGGGTTAGGGGTTAGGGGTTAGGGGTTAGGGGTTAGGCTTAGGGTTAGCGTTACGGTTAGGGGTTAGGGGTTAGGGTTAGGGCTAAGGTTAGGGTTAGGGTTAGGGTTAGGGTTAGGGCTAGGGTTAGGGTTAGGGTTAGGGTTACGGCTAGGGTTAGGGTTAGGGTTAGGTTAGGCTTAGGGTTAGGAGTTAGGGTTAGGGTTTCTATTAGGTTAGTTTTAAGGGCTAAGGTTAGTTTTAGGGTTAAGGTTGGGTTAGGGTTAGGATTAGGGTTAGGGTACGACTTAGGGCTAGGGTTAGGGCTAGGGTTAGGGTTAGGGTTAGGGTTAGGGTTTAGGGTTATGGTTAGGGTTAGGGGTTAGGGGTTAGGGGTTAGGCTTAGGGTTAGCGTTACGGTTAGGGGTTAGGGGTTAGGGTTAGGGCTAAGGTTAGGGTTAGGGTTAGGGTTAGGGTTAGGGCTAGGGTTAGGGTTAGGGTTAGGGTTACGGCTAGGGTTAGGGTTAGGGTTAGGTTAGGCTTAGGGTTAGGAGTTAGGGTTAGGGTTTCTATTAGGTTAGTTTTAAGGGCTAAGGTTAGTTTTAGGGTTAAGGTTGGGTTAGGGTTAGGATTAGGGTTAGGGTACGACTTAGGGCTAGGGTTAGGGCTAGGGTTAGGGTTAGGGTTAGGGTTAGGGTTTAGGGTTATGGTTAGGGTTAGGGGTTAGGGGTTAGGGGTTAGGCTTAGGGTTAGCGTTACGGTTAGGGGTTAGGGGTTAGGGTTAGGGCTAAGGTTAGGGTTAGGGTTAGGGTTAGGGTTAGGGCTAGGGTTAGGGTTAGGGTTAGGGTTACGGCTAGGGTTAGGGTTAGGGTTAGGTTAGGCTTAGGGTTAGGAGTTAGGGTTAGGGTTTCTATTAGGTTAGTTTTAAGGGCTAAGGTTAGTTTTAGGGTTAAGGTTGGGTTAGGGTTAGGATTAGGGTTAGGGTACGACTTAGGGCTAGGGTTAGGGCTAGGGTTAGGGTTAGGGTTAGGGTTAGGGTTTAGGGTTATGGTTAGGGTTAGGGGTTAGGGGTTAGGGGTTAGGCTTAGGGTTAGCGTTACGGTTAGGGGTTAGGGGTTAGGGTTAGGGCTAAGGTTAGGGTTAGGGTTAGGGTTAGGGTTAGGGCTAGGGTTAGGGTTAGGGTTAGGGTTACGGCTAGGGTTAGGGTTAGGGTTAGGTTAGGCTTAGGGTTAGGAGTTAGGGTTAGGGTTTCTATTAGGTTAGTTTTAAGGGCTAAGGTTAGTTTTAGGGTTAAGGTTGGGTTAGGGTTAGGATTAGGGTTAGGGTACGACTTAGGGCTAGGGTTAGGGCTAGGGTTAGGGTTAGGGTTAGGGTTAGGGTTTAGGGTTATGGTTAGGGTTAGGGGTTAGGGGTTAGGGGTTAGGCTTAGGGTTAGCGTTACGGTTAGGGGTTAGGGGTTAGGGTTAGGGCTAAGGTTAGGGTTAGGGTTAGGGTTAGGGTTAGGGCTAGGGTTAGGGTTAGGGTTAGGGTTACGGCTAGGGTTAGGGTTAGGGTTAGGTTAGGCTTAGGGTTAGGAGTTAGGGTTAGGGTTTCTATTAGGTTAGTTTTAAGGGCTAAGGTTAGTTTTAGGGTTAAGGTTGGGTTAGGGTTAGGATTAGGGTTAGGGTACGACTTAGGGCTAGGGTTAGGGCTAGGGTTAGGGTTAGGGTTAGGGTTAGGGTTTAGGGTTATGGTTAGGGTTAGGGGTTAGGGGTTAGGGGTTAGGCTTAGGGTTAGCGTTACGGTTAGGGGTTAGGGGTTAGGGTTAGGGCTAAGGTTAGGGTTAGGGTTAGGGTTAGGGTTAGGGCTAGGGTTAGGGTTAGGGTTAGGGTTACGGCTAGGGTTAGGGTTAGGGTTAGGTTAGGCTTAGGGTTAGGAGTTAGGGTTAGGGTTTCTATTAGGTTAGTTTTAAGGGCTAAGGTTAGTTTTAGGGTTAAGGTTGGGTTAGGGTTAGGATTAGGGTTAGGGTACGACTTAGGGCTAGGGTTAGGGCTAGGGTTAGGGTTAGGGTTAGGGTTAGGGTTTAGGGTTATGGTTAGGGTTAGGGGTTAGGGGTTAGGGGTTAGGCTTAGGGTTAGCGTTACGGTTAGGGGTTAGGGGTTAGGGTTAGGGCTAAGGTTAGGGTTAGGGTTAGGGTTAGGGTTAGGGCTAGGGTTAGGGTTAGGGTTAGGGTTACGGCTAGGGTTAGGGTTAGGGTTAGGTTAGGCTTAGGGTTAGGAGTTAGGGTTAGGGTTTCTATTAGGTTAGTTTTAAGGGCTAAGGTTAGTTTTAGGGTTAAGGTTGGGTTAGGGTTAGGATTAGGGTTAGGGTACGACTTAGGGCTAGGGTTAGGGCTAGGGTTAGGGTTAGGGTTAGGGTTAGGGTTTAGGGTTATGGTTAGGGTTAGGGGTTAGGGGTTAGGGGTTAGGCTTAGGGTTAGCGTTACGGTTAGGGGTTAGGGGTTAGGGTTAGGGCTAAGGTTAGGGTTAGGGTTAGGGTTAGGGTTAGGGCTAGGGTTAGGGTTAGGGTTAGGGTTACGGCTAGGGTTAGGGTTAGGGTTAGGTTAGGCTTAGGGTTAGGAGTTAGGGTTAGGGTTTCTATTAGGTTAGTTTTAAGGGCTAAGGTTAGTTTTAGGGTTAAGGTTGGGTTAGGGTTAGGATTAGGGTTAGGGTACGACTTAGGGCTAGGGTTAGGGCTAGGGTTAGGGTTAGGGTTAGGGTTAGGGTTTAGGGTTATGGTTAGGGTTAGGGGTTAGGGGTTAGGGGTTAGGCTTAGGGTTAGCGTTACGGTTAGGGGTTAGGGGTTAGGGTTAGGGCTAAGGTTAGGGTTAGGGTTAGGGTTAGGGTTAGGGCTAGGGTTAGGGTTAGGGTTAGGGTTACGGCTAGGGTTAGGGTTAGGGTTAGGTTAGGCTTAGGGTTAGGAGTTAGGGTTAGGGTTTCTATTAGGTTAGTTTTAAGGGCTAAGGTTAGTTTTAGGGTTAAGGTTGGGTTAGGGTTAGGATTAGGGTTAGGGTACGACTTAGGGCTAGGGTTAGGGCTAGGGTTAGGGTTAGGGTTAGGGTTAGGGTTTAGGGTTATGGTTAGGGTTAGGGGTTAGGGGTTAGGGGTTAGGCTTAGGGTTAGCGTTACGGTTAGGGGTTAGGGGTTAGGGTTAGGGCTAAGGTTAGGGTTAGGGTTAGGGTTAGGGTTAGGGCTAGGGTTAGGGTTAGGGTTAGGGTTACGGCTAGGGTTAGGGTTAGGGTTAGGTTAGGCTTAGGGTTAGGAGTTAGGGTTAGGGTTTCTATTAGGTTAGTTTTAAGGGCTAAGGTTAGTTTTAGGGTTAAGGTTGGGTTAGGGTTAGGATTAGGGTTAGGGTACGACTTAGGGCTAGGGTTAGGGCTAGGGTTAGGGTTAGGGTTAGGGTTAGGGTTTAGGGTTATGGTTAGGGTTAGGGGTTAGGGGTTAGGGGTTAGGCTTAGGGTTAGCGTTACGGTTAGGGGTTAGGGGTTAGGGTTAGGGCTAAGGTTAGGGTTAGGGTTAGGGTTAGGGTTAGGGCTAGGGTTAGGGTTAGGGTTAGGGTTACGGCTAGGGTTAGGGTTAGGGTTAGGTTAGGCTTAGGGTTAGGAGTTAGGGTTAGGGTTTCTATTAGGTTAGTTTTAAGGGCTAAGGTTAGTTTTAGGGTTAAGGTTGGGTTAGGGTTAGGATTAGGGTTAGGGTACGACTTAGGGCTAGGGTTAGGGCTAGGGTTAGGGTTAGGGTTAGGGTTAGGGTTTAGGGTTATGGTTAGGGTTAGGGGTTAGGGGTTAGGGGTTAGGCTTAGGGTTAGCGTTACGGTTAGGGGTTAGGGGTTAGGGTTAGGGCTAAGGTTAGGGCTAGGGTTAGGGTTAGGGTTATGGTTACGGCTAGGGTTAGGGTTAGGGTTAGGTTAGGCTTAGGGTTAGGAGTTAGGGTTAGGGTTTCTATTAGGTTAGTTTTAAGGGCTAAGGTTAGTTTTAGGGTTAAGGTTGGGTTAGGGTTAGGATTAGGGTTAGGGTACGACTTAGGGCTAGGGTTAGGGCTAGGGTTAGGGTTAGGGTTAGGGTTAGGGTTTAGGGTTATGGTTAGGGTTAGGGGTTAGGGGTTAGGGGTTAGGCTTAGGGTTAGCGTTACGGTTAGGGGTTAGGGGTTAGGGTTAGGGCTAAGGTTAGGGTTAGGGTTAGGGTTAGGGTTAGGGTTAGGGCTAGGGTTAGGGTTAGGGTTAGGGTTACGGCTAGGGTTAGGGTTAGGGTTAGGTTAGGCTTAGGGTTAGGAGTTAGGGTTAGGGTTTCTATTAGGTTAGTTTTAAGGGCTAAGGTTAGTTTTAGGGTTAAGGTTGGGTTAGGGTTAGGATTAGGGTTAGGGTACGACTTAGGGCTAGGGTTAGGGCTAGGGTTAGGGTTAGGGTTAGGGTTAGGGTTTAGGGTTATGGTTAGGGTTAGGGGTTAGGGGTTAGGGGTTAGGCTTAGGGTTAGCGTTACGGTTAGGGGTTAGGGGTTAGGGTTAGGGCTAAGGTTAGGGTTAGGGTTAGGGTTAGGGTTAGGGCTAGGGTTAGGGTTAGGGTTAGGGTTACGGCTAGGGTTAGGGTTAGGGTTAGGTTAGGCTTAGGGTTAGGAGTTAGGGTTAGGGTTTCTATTAGGTTAGTTTTAAGGGCTAAGGTTAGTTTTAGGGTTAAGGTTGGGTTAGGGTTAGGATTAGGGTTAGGGTACGACTTAGGGCTAGGGTTAGGGCTAGGGTTAGGGTTAGGGTTAGGGTTAGGGTTTAGGGTTATGGTTAGGGTTAGGGGTTAGGGGTTAGGGGTTAGGCTTAGGGTTAGCGTTACGGTTAGGGGTTAGGGGTTAGGGTTAGGGCTAAGGTTAGGGTTAGGGTTAGGGCTAGGGTTAGGGTTAGGGTTAGGGTTACGGCTAGGGTTAGGGTTAGGGTTAGGTTAGGCTTAGGGTTAGGAGTTAGGGTTAGGGTTTCTATTAGGTTAGTTTTAAGGGCTAAGGTTAGTTTTAGGGTTAAGGTTGGGTTAGGGTTAGGATTAGGGTTAGGGTACGACTTAGGGCTAGGGTTAGGGCTAGGGTTAGGGTTAGGGTTAGGGTTAGGGTTTAGGGTTATGGTTAGGGTTAGGGGTTAGGGGTTAGGGATTAGGCTTAGGGTTAGCGTTACGGTTAGGGGTTAGGGGTTAGGGTTAGGGCTAAGGTTAGGGTTAGGGTTAGGGTTAGGGTTAGGGCTAGGGTTAGGGTTAGGGTTAGGGTTACGGCTAGGGTTAGGGTTAGGGTTAGGTTAGGCTTAGGGTTAGGAGTTAGGGTTAGGGTTTCTATTAGGTTAGTTTTAAGGGCTAAGGTTAGTTTTAGGGTTAAGGTTGGGTTAGGGTTAGGATTAGGGTTAGGGTACGACTTAGGGCTAGGGTTAGGGCTAGGGTTAGGGTTAGGGTTAGGGTTAGGGTTTAGGGTTATGGTTAGGGTTAGGGGTTAGGCTTAGGGTTAGCGTTACGGTTAGGGGTTAGGGGTTAGGGTTAGGGCTAAGGTTAGGGTTAGGGTTAGGGTTAGGGTTAGGGCTAGGGTTAGGGTTAGGGTTAGGGTTACGGCTAGGGTTAGGGTTAGGGTTAGGTTAGGCTTAGGGTTAGGAGTTAGGGTTAGGGTTTCTATTAGGTTAGTTTTAAGGGCTAAGGTTAGTTTTAGGGTTAAGGTTGGGTTAGGGTTAGGATTAGGGTTAGGGTACGACTTAGGGCTAGGGTTAGGGCTAGGGTTAGGGTTAGGGTTAGGGTTAGGGTTTAGGGTTATGGTTAGGGTTAGGGGTTAGGGGTTAGGGGTTAGGCTTAGGGTTAGCGTTACGGTTAGGGGTTAGGGGTTAGGGTTAGGGCTAAGGTTAGGGTTAGGGTTAGGGTTAGGGTTAGGGCTAGGGTTAGGGTTAGGGTTAGGGTTACGGCTAGGGTTAGGGTTAGGGTTAGGTTAGGCTTAGGGTTAGGAGTTAGGGTTAGGGTTTCTATTAGGTTAGTTTTAAGGGCTAAGGTTAGTTTTAGGGTTAAGGTTGGGTTAGGGTTAGGATTAGGGTTAGGGTACGACTTAGGGCTAGGGTTAGGGCTAGGGTTAGGGTTAGGGTTAGGGTTAGGGTTTAGGGTTATGGTTAGGGTTAGGGGTTAGGGGTTAGGGGTTAGGCTTAGGGTTAGCGTTACGGTTAGGGGTTAGGGGTTAGGGTTAGGGCTAAGGTTAGGGTTAGGGTTAGGGTTAGGGTTAGGGCTAGGGTTAGGGTTAGGGTTAGGGTTACGGCTAGGGTTAGGGTTAGGGTTAGGTTAGGCTTAGGGTTAGGAGTTAGGGTTAGGGTTTCTATTAGGTTAGTTTTAAGGGCTAAGGTTAGTTTTAGGGTTAAGGTTGGGTTAGGGTTAGGATTAGGGTTAGGGTACGACTTAGGGCTAGGGTTAGGGCTAGGGTTAGGGTTAGGGTTAGGGTTAGGGTTTAGGGTTATGGTTAGGGTTAGGGGTTAGGGGTTAGGGGTTAGGCTTAGGGTTAGCGTTACGGTTAGGGGTTAGGGGTTAGGGTTAGGGCTAAGGTTAGGGTTAGGGTTAGGGTTAGGGTTAGGGCTAGGGTTAGGGTTAGGGCTAGGGTTAGGGCTAGGGTTAGGGTTAGGGTTAGGGTTAGGGTTTAGGGTTATGGTTAGGGTTAGGGGTTAGGGGTTAGGGGTTAGGCTTAGGGTTAGCGTTACGGTTAGGGGTTAGGGGTTAGGGTTAGGGCTAAGGTTAGGGCTAGGGTTAGGGTTAGGGTTATGGTTACGGCTAGGGTTAGGGTTAGGGTTAGGTTAGGCTTAGGGTTAGGAGTTAGGGTTAGGGTTTCTATTAGGTTAGTTTTAAGGGCTAAGGTTAGTTTTAGGGTTAAGGTTGGGTTAGGGTTAGGATTAGGGTTAGGGTACGACTTAGGGCTAGGGTTAGGGCTAGGGTTAGGGTTAGGGTTAGGGTTAGGGTTTAGGGTTATGGTTAGGGTTAGGGGTTAGGGGTTAGGGGTTAGGCTTAGGGTTAGCGTTACGGTTAGGGGTTAGGGGTTAGGGTTAGGGCTAAGGTTAGGGTTAGGGTTAGGGTTAGGGTTAGGGCTAGGGTTAGGGTTAGGGTTAGGGTTACGGCTAGGGTTAGGGTTAGGGTTAGGTTAGGCTTAGGGTTAGGAGTTAGGGTTAGGGTTTCTATTAGGTTAGTTTTAAGGGCTAAGGTTAGTTTTAGGGTTAAGGTTGGGTTAGGGTTAGGATTAGGGTTAGGGTACGACTTAGGGCTAGGGTTAGGGCTAGGGTTAGGGTTAGGGTTAGGGTTAGGGTTTAGGGTTATGGTTAGGGTTAGGGGTTAGGGGCTAGGGGTTAGGCTTAGGGTTAGCGTTACGGTTAGGGGTTAGGGGTTAGGGTTAGGGCTAAGGTTAGGGTTAGGGTTAGGGTTAGGGTTAGGGCTAGGGTTAGGGTTAGGGTTAGGGTTACGGCTAGGGTTAGGGTTAGGGTTAGGTTAGGCTTAGGGTTAGGAGTTAGGGTTAGGGTTTCTATTAGGTTAGTTTTAAGGGCTAAGGTTAGTTTTAGGGTTAAGGTTGGGTTAGGGTTAGGATTAGGGTTAGGGTACGACTTAGGGCTAGGGTTAGGGCTAGGGTTAGGGTTAGGGTTAGGGTTAGGGTTTAGGGTTATGGTTAGGGTTAGGGGTTAGGGGTTAGGGGTTAGGCTTAGGGTTAGCGTTACGGTTAGGGGTTAGGGGTTAGGGTTAGGGCTAAGGTTAGGGTTAGGGTTAGGGTTAGGGTTAGGGCTAGGGTTAGGGTTAGGGTTAGGGTTACGGCTAGGGTTAGGGTTAGGGTTAGGTTAGGCTTAGGGTTAGGAGTTAGGGTTAGGGTTTCTATTAGGTTAGTTTTAAGGGCTAAGGTTAGTTTTAGGGTTAAGGTTGGGTTAGGGTTAGGATTAGGGTTAGGGTACGACTTAGGGCTAGGGTTAGGGCTAGGGTTAGGGTTAGGGTTAGGGTTTAGGGTTATGGTTAGGGTTAGGGGTTAGGGGTTAGGGGTTAGGCTTAGGGTTAGCGTTACGGTTAGGGGTTAGGGGTTAGGGTTAGGGCTAAGGTTAGGGTTAGGGTTAGGGTTAGGGTTAGGGCTAGGGTTAGGGTTAGGGTTAGGGTTACGGCTAGGGTTAGGGTTAGGGTTAGGTTAGGCTTAGGGTTAGGAGTTAGGGTTAGGGTTTCTATTAGGTTAGTTTTAAGGGCTAAGGTTAGTTTTAGGGTTAAGGTTGGGTTAGGGTTAGGATTAGGGTTAGGGTACGACTTAGGGCTAGGGTTAGGGCTAGGGTTAGGGTTAGGGTTAGGGTTAGGGTTTAGGGTTATGGTTAGGGTTAGGGGTTAGGGGTTAGGGGTTAGGCTTAGGGTTAGCGTTACGGTTAGGGGTTAGGGGTTAGGGTTAGGGCTAAGGTTAGGGTTAGGGTTAGGGTTAGGGTTAGGGCTAGGGTTAGGGCTAGGGTTAGGGTTAGGGTTAGGGTTAGTGTTTAGGGTTATGGTTAGGGTTAGGGGTTAGGGGTTAGGGGTTAGGCTTAGGGTTAGCGTTACGGTTAGGGTTAGGGGTTAGGGTTAGGGCTAAGGTTAGGGTTAGGGTTAGGGTTAGGGTTAGGGCTAGGGTTAGGGTTAGGGCTAGGGTTAGGGCTAGGGTTAGGGTTAGGGTTAGGGTTAGGGTTTAGGGTTATGTTTAGGGTTAGGGGTTAGGGGTTAGGCTTAGGGTTAGCGTTACGGTTAGGGGTTAGGGGTTAGGGTTAGGGCTAAGGTTAGGGTTAGGGTTAGGGTTAGGGTTAGGGCTAGGGTTAGGGTTAGGGTTAGGGTTACGGCTAGGGTTAGGGTTAGGGTTAGGTTAGGCTTAGGGTTAGGAGTTAGGGTTAGGGTTTCTATTAGGTTAGTTTTAAGGGCTAAGGTTAGTTTTAGGGTTAAGGTTGGGTTAGGGTTAGGATTAGGGTTAGGGTACGACTTAGGGCTAGGGTTAGGGCTAGGGTTAGGGTTAGGGTTAGGGTTAGGGTTTAGGGTTATGGTTAGGGTTAGGGGTTAGGGGTTAGGGGTTAGGCTTAGGGTTAGCGTTACGGTTAGGGGTTAGGGGTTAGGGTTAGGGCTAAGGTTAGGGTTAGGGTTAGGGTTAGGGTTAGGGCTAGGGTTAGGGTTAGGGCTAGGGTTAGGGCTAGGGTTAGGGTTAGGGTTAGGGTTAGGGTTTAGGGTTATGGTTAGGGTTAGGGGTTAGGGGTTAGGGGTTAGGCTTAGGGTTAGCGTTACGGTTAGGGGTTAGGGGCTAGGGTTAGGGCTAAGGTTAGGGTTAGGGTTAGGGTTAGGGTTAGGTCTAGGGTTAGGGTTAGGGTTAGGGTTACGGCTAGGGTTAGGGTTAGGGTTAGGTTAGGCTTAGGGTTAGGAGTTAGGGTTAGGGTTTCTATTAGGTTAGTTTTAAGGGCTAAGGTTAGTTTTAGGGTTAAGGTTGGGTTAGGGTTAGGATTAGGGTTAGGGTACGACTTAGGGCTAGGGTTAGGGCTAGGGTTAGGGTTAGGGTTAGGGTTAGGGTTTAGGGTTATGGTTAGGGTTAGGGGTTAGGGGTTAGGGGTTAGGCTTAGGGTTAGCGTTACGGTTAGGGGTTAGGGGTTAGGGTTAGGGCTAAGGTTAGGGTTAGGGTTAGGGTTAGGGTTAGGGCTAGGGTTAGGGTTAGGGTTAGGGTTACGGCTAGGGTTAGGGTTAGGGTTAGGTTA
This sequence comes from Buteo buteo, assembly GCF_964188355.1. Lineage (NCBI taxonomy): Eukaryota > Metazoa > Chordata > Aves > Accipitriformes > Accipitridae > Buteo > Buteo buteo. Next base: position 13,058 of record NW_027439297.1, read on the forward strand.
GGCTTAGGGTTAGGAGTTAGGGTTAGGGTTTCTATTAGGTTAGTTTTAAGGGCTAAGGTTAGTTTTAGGGTTAAGGTTGGGTTAGGGTTAGGATTAGGGTTAGGGTACGACTTAGGGCTAGGGTTAGGGCTAGGGTTAGGGTTAGGGTTAGGGTTAGGGTTTAGGGTTATGGTTAGGGTTAGGGGTTAGGGGTTAGGCTTAGGGTTAGCGTTACGGTTAGGGGTTAGGGGTTAGGGTTAGGGCTAAGGTTAGGGTTAGGGCTAGGGTTAGGGTTAGGGTTAGGGTTACGGCTAGGGTTAGGGTTAGGGTTAGGGCTAAGTTTAGGGTTAGGGTTAGGGTTAGGGTTTCTATTAGGTTAGTTTTAAGGGCTAAGGTTAGTTTTAGGGTTAAGGTTGGGTTAGGGTTAGGATTAGGGTTAGGGTACGACTTAGGGCTAGGGTTAGGGCTAGGGTTAGGGTTAGGGTTAGGGTTAGGGTTTAGGGTTATGGTTAGGGTTAGGGGTTAGGGGTTAGGGGTTAGGCTTAGGGTTAGCGTTACGGTTAGGGGTTAGGGGTTAGGGTTAGGGCTAAGGTTAGGGTTAGGGTTAGGGTTAGGGTTAGGGCTAGGGTTAGGGTTAGGGTTAGGGTTACGGCTAGGGTTAGGGTTAGGGTTAGGTTAGGCTTAGGGTTAGGAGTTAGGGTTAGGGTTTCTATTAGGTTAGTTTTAAGGGCTAAGGTTAGTTTTAGGGTTAAGGTTGGGTTAGGGTTAGGATTAGGGTTAGGGTACGACTTAGGGCTAGGGTTAGGGCTAGGGTTAGGGTTAGGGTTAGGGTTAGGGTTTAGGGTTATGGTTAGGGTTAGGGGTTAGGGGTTAGGGGTTAGGCTTAGGGTTAGCGTTACGGTTAGGGGTTAGGGGTTAGGGTTAGGGCTAAGGTTAGGGTTAGGGTTAGGGCTAGGGTTAGGGCTAGGGTTAGGGTTAGGGTTAGGGTTAGTGTTTAGGGTTATGGTTAGGGTTAGGGGTTAGGGGTTAGGGGTTAGGCTTAGGGTTAGCGTTACTGTTAGGGGTTAGGGGTTAGGGTTAGGGCTAAGGTTAGGGCTAGGGTTAGGGTTAGGGTTAGGGTTACGGCTAGGGTTAGGGTTAGGTTAGTCTTAGGGTTAGGAGTTAGGGTTAGGGTTTCTATTAGGTTAGTTTTAAGGGCTAAGGTTAGTTTTAGGGTTAAGGTTGGGTTAGGGTTAGGATTAGGGTTAGGGTACGACTTAGGGCTAGGGTTAGGGCTAGGGTTAGGGTTAGGGTTAGGGTTAGGGTTTAGGGTTATGGTTAGGGTTAGGGGTTAGGGGTTAGGGGTTAGGCTTAGGGTTAGCGTTACGGTTAGGGGTTAGGGGTTAGGGTTAGGGCTAAGGTTAGGGTTAGGGTTAGGGTTAGGGTTAGGGCTAGGGTTAGGGTTAGGGTTAGGGTTACGGCTAGGGTTAGGGTTAGGGTTAGGTTAGGCTTAGGGTTAGGAGTTAGGGTTAGGGTTTCTATTAGGTTAGTTTTAAGGGCTAAGGTTAGTTTTAGGGTTAAGGTTGGGTTAGGGTTAGGATTAGGGTTAGGGTACGACTTAGGGCTAGGGTTAGGGCTAGGGTTAGGGTTAGGGTTAGGGTTAGGGTTTAGGGTTATGGTTAGGGTTAGGGGTTAGGGGTTAGGGGTTAGGCTTAGGGTTAGCGTTACGGTTAGGGGTTAGGGGTTAGGGTTAGGGCTAAGGTTAGGGTTAGGGTTAGGGTTAGGGTTAGGGCTAGGGTTAGGGTTAGGGTTAGGGTTACGGCTAGGGTTAGGGTTAGGGTTAGGTTAGGCTTAGGGTTAGGAGTTAGGGTTAGGGTTTCTATTAGGTTAGTTTTAAGGGCTAAGGTTAGTTTTAGGGTTAAGGTTGGGTTAGGGTTAGGATTAGGGTTAGGGTACGACTTAGGGCTAGGGTTAGGGCTAGGGTTAGGGTTAGGGTTAGGGTTTAGGGTTATGGTTAGGGTTAGGGGTTAGGGGTTAGGGGTTAGGCTTAGGGTTAGCGTTACGGTTAGGGGTTAGGGGTTAGGGTTAGGGCTAAGGTTAGGGTTAGGGTTAGGGTTAGGGTTAGGGCTAGGGTTAGGGTTAGGGTTAGGGTTACGGCTAGGGTTAGGGTTAGGGTTAGGTTAGGCTTAGGGTTAGGAGTTAGGGTTAGGGTTTCTATTAGGTTAGTTTTAAGGGCTAAGGTTAGTTTTAGGGTTAAGGTTGGGTTAGGGTTAGGATTAGGGTTAGGGTACGACTTAGGGCTAGGGTTAGGGCTAGGGTTAGGGTTAGGGTTAGGGTTAGGGTTTAGGGTTATGTTTAGGGTTAGGGGTTAGGGGTTAGGGGTTAGGCTTAGGGTTAGCGTTACGGTTAGGGGTTAGGGGTTAGGGTTAGGGCTAAGGTTAGGGTTAGGGTTAGGGTTAGGGTTAGGGCTAGGGTTAGGGCTAGGGTTAGGGTTAGGGTTAGGGTTAGTGTTTAGGGTTATGGTTAGGGTTAGGGGTTAGGGGTTAGGGGTTAGGATTAGGGTTAGCGTTACGGTTAGGGTTAGGGGTTAGGGTTAGGGCTAAGGTTAGGGTTAGGGTTAGGGTTAGGGTTAGGGCTAGGGTTAGGGTTAGGGCTAGGGTTAGGGCTAGGGTTAGGGTTAGGGTTAGGGTTAGGGTTTAGGGTTATGGTTAGGGTTAGGGGTTAGGGGTTAGGGGTTAGGCTTAGGGTTAGCGTTACGGTTAGGGGTTAGGGGCTAGGGTTAGGGCTAAGGTTAGGGTTAGGGTTAGGGTTAGGGTTAGGTCTAGGGTTAGGGTTAGGGTTAGGGTTACGGCTAGGGTTAGGGTTAGGGTTAGGTTAGGCTTAGGTTTAGGAGTTAGGGTTAGGGTTTCTATTAGGTTAGTTTTAAGGGCTAAGGTTAGTTTTAGGGTTAAGGTTGGGTTAGGGTTAGGATTAGGGTTAGGGTACGACTTAGGGCTAGGGTTAGGGCTAGGGTTAGGGTTAGGGTTAGGGTTAGGGTTTAGGGTTATGGTTAGGGTTAGGGGTTAGGGGTTTGGGGTTAGGCTTAGGGTTAGCGTTACGGTTAGGGGTTAGGGGTTAGGGTTAGGGCTAAGGTTAGGGTTAGGGTTAGGGTTAGGGTTAGGGCTAGGGTTAGGGTTAGGGTTAGGGTTACGGCTAGGGTTAGGGTTAGGGTTAGGTTAGGCTTAGGGTTAGGAGTTAGGGTTAGGGTTTCTATTAGGTTAGTTTTAAGGGCTAAGGTTAGTTTTAGGGTTAAGGTTGGGTTAGGGTTAGGATTAGGGTTAGGGTACGACTTAGGGCTAGGGTTAGGGCTAGGGTTAGGGTTAGGGTTAGGGTTAGGGTTTAGGGTTATGGTTAGGGTTAGGGGTTAGGGGTTAGGCTTAGGGTTAGCGTTACGGTTAGGGGTTAGGGGTTAGGGTTAGGGCTAAGGTTAGGGTTAGGGTTAGGGCTAGGGTTAGGGTTAGGGTTAGGGTTACGGCTAGGGTTAGGGTTAGGGTTAGGGCTAAGTTTAGGGTTAGGGTTAGGGTTAGGGTTTCTATTAGGTTAGTTTTAAGGGCTAAGGTTAGTTTTAGGGTTAAGGTTGGGTTAGGGTTAGGATTAGGGTTAGGGTACGACTTAGGGCTAGGGTTAGGGCTAGGGTTAGGGTTAGGGTTAGGGTTAGGGTTTAGGGTTATGGTTAGGGTTAGGGGTTAGGGGTTAGGGGTTAGGCTTAGGGTTAGCGTTACGGTTAGGGGTTAGGGGTTAGGGTTAGGGCTAAGGTTAGGGTTAGGGTTAGGGTTAGGGTTAGGGCTAGGGTTAGGGTTAGGGTTAGGGTTACGGCTAGGGTTAGGGTTAGGGTTAGGTTAGGCTTAGGGTTAGGAGTTAGGGTTAGGGTTTCTATTAGGTTAGTTTTAAGGGCTAAGGTTAGTTTTAGGGTTAAGGTTGGGTTAGGGTTAGGATTAGGGTTAGGGTACGACTTAGGGCTAGGGTTAGGGCTAGGGTTAGGGTTAGGGTTAGGGTTAGGGTTTAGGGTTATGGTTAGGGTTAGGGGTTAGGGGTTAGGGGTTAGGCTTAGGGTTAGCGTTACGGTTAGGGGTTAGGGGTTAGGGTTAGGGCTAAGGTTAGGGTTAGGGTTAGGGTTAGGGTTAGGGCTAGGGTTAGGGTTAGGGTTAGGGTTACGGCTAGGGTTAGGGTTAGGGTTAGGTTAGGCTTAGGGTTAGGAGTTAGGGTTAGGGTTTCTATTAGGTTAGTTTTAAGGGCTAAGGTTAGTTTTAGGGTTAAGGTTGGGTTAGGGTTAGGATTAGGGTTAGGGTACGACTTAGGGCTAGGGTTAGGGCTAGGGTTAGGGTTAGGGTTAGGGTTAGGGTTTAGGGTTATGTTTAGGGTTAGGGGTTAGGGGTTAGGGGTTAGGCTTAGGGTTAGCGTTACGGTTAGGGGTTAGGGGTTAGGGTTAGGGCTAAGGTTAGGGTTAGGGTTAGGGTTAGGGTTAGGGCTAGGGTTAGGGTTAGGGTTAGGGTTACGGCTAGGGTTAGGGTTAGGGTTAGGTTAGGCTTAGGGTTAGGAGTTAGGGTTAGGGTTTCTATTAGGTTAGTTTTAAGGGCTAAGGTTAGTTTTAGGGTTAAGGTTGGGTTAGGGTTAGGATTAGGGTTAGGGTACGACTTAGGGCTAGGGTTAGGGCTAGGGTTAGGGTTAGGGTTAGGGTTAGGGTTTAGGGTTATGGTTAGGGTTAGGGGTTAGGGGTTAGGGGTTAGGCTTAGGGTTAGCGTTACGGTTAGGGGTTAGGGGTTAGGGTTAGGGCTAAGGTTAGGGTTAGGGTTAGGGTTAGGGTTAGGGCTAGGGTTAGGGTTAGGGCTAGGGTTAGGGCTAGGGTTAGGGTTAGGGTTAGGGTTAGGGTTTAGGGTTATGGTTAGGGTTAGGGGTTAGGGGTTAGGGGTTAGGCTTAGGGTTAGCGTTACGGTTAGGGGTTAGGGGCTAGGGTTAGGGCTAAGGTTAGGGTTAGGGTTAGGGTTAGGGTTAGGTCTAGGGTTAGGGTTAGGGTTAGGGTTACGGCTAGGGTTAGGGTTAGGGTTAGGTTAGGCTTAGGGTTAGGAGTTAGGGTTAGGGTTTCTATTAGGTTAGTTTTAAGGGCTAAGGTTAGTTTTAGGGTTAAGGTTGGGTTAGGGTTAGGATTAGGGTTAGGGTACGACTTAGGGCTAGGGTTAGGGCTAGGGTTAGGGTTAGGGTTAGGGTTAGGGTTTAGGGTTATGTTTAGGGTTAGGGGTTAGGGGTTAGGGGTTAGGCTTAGGGTTAGCGTTACGGTTAGGGGTTAGGGGTTAGGGTTAGGGCTAAGGTTAGGGTTAGGGTTAGGGTTAGGGTTAGGGCTAGGGTTAGGGTTAGGGTTAGGGTTACGGCTAGGGTTAGGGTTAGGGTTAGGTTAGGCTTAGGGTTAGGAGTTAGGGTTAGGGTTTCTATTAGGTTAGTTTTAAGGGCTAAGGTTAGTTTTAGGGTTAAGGTTGGGTTAGGGTTAGGATTAGGGTTAGGGTACGACTTAGGGCTAGGGTTAGGGCTAGGGTTAGGGTTAGGGTTAGGGTTAGGGTTTAGGGTTATGGTTAGGGTTAGGGGTTAGGGGTTAGGGGTTAGGCTTAGGGTTAGCGTTACGGTTAGGGGTTAGGGGTTAGGGTTAGGGCTAAGGTTAGGGTTAGGGTTAGGGTTAGGGTTAGGGCTAGGGTTAGGGTTAGGGCTAGGGTTAGGGCTAGGGTTAGGGTTAGGGTTAGGGTTAGGGTTTAGGGTTATGGTTAGGGTTAGGGGTTAGGGGTTAGGGGTTAGGCTTAGGGTTAGCGTTACGGTTAGGGGTTAGGGGCTAGGGTTAGGGCTAAGGTTAGGGTTAGGGTTAGGGTTAGGGTTAGGTCTAGGGTTAGGGTTAGGGTTAGGGTTACGGCTAGGGTTAGGGTTAGGGTTAGGTTAGGCTTAGGGTTAGGAGTTAGGGTTAGGGTTTCTATTAGGTTAGTTTTAAGGGCTAAGGTTAGTTTTAGGGTTAAGGTTGGGTTAGGGTTAGGATTAGGGTTAGGGTACGACTTAGGGCTAGGGTTAGGGCTAGGGTTAGGGTTAGGGTTAGGGTTAGGGTTTAGGGTTATGGTTAGGGTTAGGGGTTAGGGGTTAGGGGTTAGGCTTAGGGTTAGCGTTACGGTTAGGGGTTAGGGGTTAGGGTTAGGGCTAAGGTTAGGGTTAGGGTTAGGGTTAGGGTTAGGGCTAGGGTTAGGGTTAGGGTTAGGGTTACGGCTAGGGTTAGGGTTAGGGTTAGGTTAGGCTTAGGGTTAGGAGTTAGGGTTAGGGTTTCTATTAGGTTAGTTTTAAGGGCTAAGGTTAGTTTTAGGGTTAAGGTTGGGTTAGGGTTAGGATTAGGGTTAGGGTACGACTTAGGGCTAGGGTTAGGGCTAGGGTTAGGGTTAGGGTTAGGGTTAGGGTTTAGGGTTATGGTTAGGGTTAGGGGTTAGGGGTTAGGCTTAGGGTTAGCGTTACGGTTAGGGGTTAGGGGTTAGGGTTAGGGCTAAGGTTAGGGTTAGGGCTAGGGTTAGGGTTAGGGTTAGGGTTACGGCTAGGGTTAGGGTTAGGGTTAGGGCTAAGTTTAGGGTTAGGGTTAGGGTTAGGGTTTCTATTAGGTTAGTTTTAAGGGCTAAGGTTAGTTTTAGGGTTAAGGTTGGGTTAGGGTTAGGATTAGGGTTAGGGTACGACTTAGGGCTAGGGTTAGGGCTAGGGTTAGGGTTAGGGTTAGGGTTAGGGTTTAGGGTTATGGTTAGGGTTAGGGGTTAGGGGTTAGGGGTTAGGCTTAGGGTTAGCGTTACGGTTAGGGGTTAGGGGTTAGGGTTAGGGCTAAGGTTAGGGTTAGGGTTAGGGTTAGGGTTAGGGCTAGGGTTAGGGTTAGGGTTAGGGTTACGGCTAGGGTTAGGGTTAGGGTTAGGTTAGGCTTAGGGTTAGGAGTTAGGGTTAGGGTTTCTATTAGGTTAGTTTTAAGGGCTAAGGTTAGTTTTAGGGTTAAGGTTGGGTTAGGGTTAGGATTAGGGTTAGGGTACGACTTAGGGCTAGGGTTAGGGCTAGGGTTAGGGTTAGGGTTAGGGTTAGGGTTTAGGGTTATGGTTAGGGTTAGGGGTTAGGGGTTAGGGGTTAGGCTTAGGGTTAGCGTTACGGTTAGGGGTTAGGGGTTAGGGTTAGGGCTAAGGTTAGGGTTAGGGTTAGGGTTAGGGTTAGGGCTAGGGTTAGGGTTAGGGTTAGGGTTACGGCTAGGGTTAGGGTTAGGGTTAGGTTAGGCTTAGGGTTAGGAGTTAGGGTTAGGGTTTCTATTAGGTTAGTTTTAAGGGCTAAGGTTAGTTTTAGGGTTAAGGTTGGGTTAGGGTTAGGATTAGGGTTAGGGTACGACTTAGGGCTAGGGTTAGGGCTAGGGTTAGGGTTAGGGTTAGGGTTAGGGTTTAGGGTTATGGTTAGGGTTAGGGGTTAGGGGTTAGGGGTTAGGCTTTGGGTTAGCGTTACGGTTAGGGGTTAGGGGTTAGGGTTAGGGCTAAGGTTAGGGTTAGGGTTAGGGTTAGGGCTAGGGTTAGGGTTAGGGTTAGGGTTACGGCTAGGGTTAGGGTTAGGGTTAGGTTAGGCTTAGGGTTAGGAGTTAGGGTTAGGGTTTCTATTAGGTTAGTTTTAAGGGCTAAGGTTAGTTTTAGGGTTAAGGTTGGGTTAGGGTTAGGATTAGGGTTAGGGTACGACTTAGGGCTAGGGTTAGGGCTAGGGTTAGGGTTAGGGTTAGGGTTAGGGTTTAGGGTTATGGTTAGGGTTAGGGGTTAGGGGTTAGGGGTTAGGCTTAGGGTTAGCGTTACGGTTAGGGGTTAGGGGTTAGGGTTAGGGCTAAGGTTAGGGTTAGGGTTAGGGTTAGGGTTAGGGCTAGGGTTAGGGTTAGGGCTAGGGTTAGGGCTAGGGTTAGGGTTAGGGTTAGGGTTAGGGTTTAGGGTTATGGTTAGGGTTAGGGGTTAGGGGTTAGGGGTTAGGCTTAGGGTTAGCGTTACGGTTAGGGGTTAGGGGCTAGGGTTAGGGCTAAGGTTAGGGTTAGGGTTAGGGTTAGGGTTAGGTCTAGGGTTAGGGTTAGGGTTAGGGTTACGGCTAGGGTTAGGGTTAGGGTTAGGTTAGGCTTAGGTTTAGGAGTTAGGGTTAGGGTTTCTATTAGGTTAGTTTTAAGGGCTAAGGTTAGTTTTAGGGTTAAGGTTGGGTTAGGGTTAGGATTAGGGTTAGGGTACGACTTAGGGCTAGGGTTAGGGCTAGGGTTAGGGTTAGGGTTAGGGTTAGGGTTTAGGGTTATGGTTAGGGTTAGGGGTTAGGGGTTAGGGGTTAGGCTTAGGGTTAGCGTTACGGTTAGGGGTTAGGGGTTAGGGTTAGGGCTAAGGTTAGGGTTAGGGTTAGGGTTAGGGTTAGGGCTAGGGTTAGGGTTAGGGTTAGGGTTACGGCTAGGGTTAGGGTTAGGGTTAGGTTAGGCTTAGGGTTAGGAGTTAGGGTTAGGGTTTCTATTAGGTTAGTTTTAAGGGCTAAGGTTAGTTTTAGGGTTAAGGTTGGGTTAGGGTTAGGATTAGGGTTAGGGTACGACTTAGGGCTAGGGTTAGGGCTAGGGTTAGGGTTAGGGTTAGGGTTAGGGTTTAGGGTTATGGTTAGGGTTAGGGGTTAGGGGTTAGGGGTTAGGCTTAGGGTTAGCGTTACGGTTAGGGGTTAGGGGTTAGGGTTAGGGCTAAGGTTAGGGTTAGGGCTAGGGTTAGGGTTAGGGTTAGGGTTACGGCTAGGGTTAGGGTTAGGGTTAGGGCTAAGTTTAGGGTTAGGGTTAGGGTTAGGGTTTCTATTAGGTTAGTTTTAAGGGCTAAGGTTAGTTTTAGGGTTAAGGTTGGGTTAGGGTTAGGATTAGGGTTAGGGTACGACTTAGGGCTAGGGTTAGGGCTAGGGTTAGGGTTAGGGTTAGGGTTAGGGTTTAGGGTTATGGTTAGGGTTAGGGGTTAGGGGTTAGGGGTTAGGCTTAGGGTTAGCGTTACGGTTAGGGGTTAGGGGTTAGGGTTAGGGCTAAGGTTAGGGTTAGGGTTAGGGTTAGGGTTAGGGCTAGGGTTAGGGTTAGGGTTAGGGTTACGGCTAGGGTTAGGGTTAGGGTTAGGTTAGGCTTAGGGTTAGGAGTTAGGGTTAGGGTTTCTATTAGGTTAGTTTTAAGGGCTAAGGTTAGTTTTAGGGTTAAGGTTGGGTTAGGGTTAGGATTAGGGTTAGGGTACGACTTAGGGCTAGGGTTAGGGCTAGGGTTAGGGTTAGGGTTAGGGTTAGGGTTTAGGGTTATGGTTAGGGTTAGGGGTTAGGGGTTAGGGGTTAGGCTTAGGGTTAGCGTTACGGTTAGGGGTTAGGGGTTAGGGTTAGGGCTAAGGTTAGGGTTAGGGTTAGGGTTAGGGTTAGGGCTAGGGTTAGGGTTAGGGTTAGGGTTACGGCTAGGGTTAGGGTTAGGGTTAGGTTAGGCTTAGGGTTAGGAGTTAGGGTTAGGGTTTCTATTAGGTTAGTTTTAAGGGCTAAGCTTAGTTTTAGGGTTAAGGTTGGGTTAGGGTTAGGATTAGGGTTAGGGTACGACTTAGGGCTAGGGTTAGGGCTAGGGTTAGGGTTAGGGTTAGGGTTAGGGTTTAGGGTTATGGTTAGGGTTAGGGGTTAGGGGTTAGGGGTTAGGCTTAGGGTTAGCGTTACGGTTAGGGGTTAGGGGTTAGGGTTAGGGCTAAGGTTAGGGTTAGGGTTAGGGTTAGGGTTAGGGCTAGGGTTAGGGTTAGGGTTAGGGTTACGGCTAGGGTTAGGGTTAGGGTTAGGTTAGGCTTAGGGTTAGGAGTTAGGGTTAGGGTTTCTATTAGGTTAGTTTTAAGGGCTAAGGTTAGTTTTAGGGTTAAGGTTGGGTTAGGGTTAGGATTAGGGTTAGGGTACGACTTAGGGCTAGGGTTAGGGCTAGGGTTAGGGTTAGGGTTAGGGTTAGGGTTTAGGGTTATGGTTAGGGTTAGGGGTTAGGGGTTAGGGGTTAGGCTTAGGGTTAGCGTTACGGTTAGGGGTTAGGGGTTAGGGTTAGGACTAAGGTTAGGGTTAGGGTTAGGGTCAGGGTTAGGGCTAGGGTTAGGGTTAGGGTTAGGGTTACGGCTAGGGTTAGGGTTAGGGTTAGGTTAGGCTTAGGGTTAGGAGTTAGGGTTAGGGTTTCTATTAGGTTAGTTTTAAGGGCTAAGGTTAGTTTTAGGGTTAAGGTTGGGTTAGGGTTAGGATTAGGGTTAGGGTACGACTTAGGGCTAGGGTTAGGGCTAGGGTTAGGGTTAGGGTTAGGGTTAGGGTTAGGGTTTAGGGTTATGGTTAGGGTTAGGGGTTAGGGGTTAGGGGTTAGGCTTAGGGTTAGCGTTACGGTTAGGGGTTAGGGGTTAGGGTTAGGGCTAAGGTTAGGGTTAGGGTTAGGGTTAGGGTTAGGGCTAGGGTTAGGGTTAGGGTTAGGGTTACGGCTAGGGTTAGGGTTAGGGTTAGGTTAGGCTTAGGGTTAGGAGTTAGGGTTAGGGTTTCTATTAGGTTAGTTTTAAGGGCTAAGGTTAGTTTTAGGGTTAAGGTTGGGTTAGGGTTAGGATTAGGGTTAGGGTACGACTTAGGGCTAGGGTTAGGGCTAGGGTTAGGGTTAGGGTTAGGGTTAGGGTTTAGGGTTATGGTTAGGGTTAGGGGTTAGGGGTTAGGGGTTAGGCTTAGGGTTAGCGTTACGGTTAGGGGTTAGGGGTTAGGGTTAGGGCTAAGGTTAGGGTTATGGTTAGGGTTAGGGTTAGGGCTAGGGTTAGGGTTAGGGTTAGGGTTACGGCTAGGGTTAGGGTTAGGGTTAGGTTAGGCTTAGGGTTAGGAGTTAGGGTTAGGGTTTCTATTAGGTTAGTTTTAAGGGCTAAGGTTAGTTTTAGGGTTAAGGTTGGGTTAGGGTTAGGATTAGGGTTAGGGTACGACTTAGGGCTAGGGTTAGGGCTAGGGTTAGGGTTAGGGTTAGGGTTAGGGTTTAGGGTTATGTTTAGGGTTAGGGGTTAGGGGTTAGGGGTTAGGCTTAGGGTTAGCGTTACGGTTAGGGGTTAGGGGTTAGGGTTAGGGCTAAGGTTAGGGTTAGGGTTAGGGTTAGGGCTAGGGTTAGGGTTAGGGTTAGGGTTACGGCTAGGGTTAGGGATAGGGTTAGGTTAGGCTTAGGGTTAGGAGTTAGGGTTAGGGTTTCTATTAGGTTAGTTTTAAGGGCTAAGGTTAGTTTTAGGGTTAAGGTTGGGTTAGGGTTAGGATTAGGGTTAGGGTACGACTTAGGGCTAGGGTTAGGGCTAGGGTTAGGGTTAGGGTTAGGGTTAGGGTTTAGGGTTATGGTTAGGGTTAGGGGTTAGGGGTTAGGGGTTAGGCTTAGGGTTAGCGTTACGGTTAGGGGTTAGGGGTTAGGGTTAGGGCTAAGGTTAGGGTTAGGGTTAGGGTTAGGGTTAGGGCTAGGGTTAGGGTTAGGGCTAGGGTTAGGGCTAGGGTTAGGGTTAGGGTTAGGGTTAGGGTTTAGGGTTATGGTTAGGGTTAGGGGTTAGGGGTTAGGGGTTAGGCTTAGGGTTAGCGTTACGGTTAGGGGTTAGGGGCTAGGGTTAGGGCTAAGGTTAGGGTTAGGCTTAGGGTTAGGGTTAGGGCTAGGGTTAGGGTTAGGGTTAGGGTTACGGCTAGGGTTAGGGTTAGGGTTAGGTTAGGCTTAGGTTTAGGAGTTAGGGTTAGGGTTTCTATTAGGTTAGTTTTAAGGGCTAAGGTTAGTTTTAGGGTTAAGGTTGGGTGAGGGTTAGGATTAGGGTTAGGGTACGACTTAGGGCTAGGGTTAGGGCTAGGGTTAGGGTTAGGGTTAGGGTTAGGGTTTAGGGTTATGGTTAGGGTTAGGGGTTAGGGGTTAGGGGTTAGGCTTAGGGTTAGCGTTACGGTTAGGGGTTAGGGGTTAGGGTTAGGGCTAAGGTTAGGGTTAGGGTTAGGGTTAGGGTTAGGGCTAGGGTTAGGGTTAGGGTTAGGGTTACGGCTAGGGTTAGGGTTAGGGTTAGGTTAGGCTTAGGGTTAGGAGTTAGGGTTAGGGTTTCTATTAGGTTAGTTTTAAGGGCTAAGCTTAGTTTTAGGGTTAAGGTTGGGTTAGGGTTAGGATTAGGGTTAGGGTACGACTTAGGGCTAGGGTTAGGGCTAGGGTTAGGGTTAGGGTTAGGGTTTAGGGTTATGGTTAGGGTTAGGGGTTAGGGGTTAGGGGTTAGGCTTAGGGTTAGCGTTACGGTTAGGGGTTAGGGGTTAGGGTTAGGGCTAAGGTTAGGGTTAGGGTTAGGGTTAGGGCTAGGGTTAGGGTTAGGGTTAGGGTTACGGCTAGGGTTAGGGTTAGGGTTAGGTTAGGCTTAGGGTTAGGAGTTAGGGTTAGGGTTTCTATTAGGTTAGTTTTAAGGGCTAAGGTTAGTTTTAGGGTTAAGGTTGGGTTAGGGTTAGGATTAGGGTTAGGGTACGACTTAGGGCTAGGGTTAGGGCTAGGGTTAGGGTTAGGGTTAGGGTTAGGGTTTAGGGTTATGGTTAGGGTTAGGGGTTAGGGGTTAGGCTTAGGGTTAGCGTTACGGTTAGGGGTTAGGGGTTAGGGTTAGGGCTAAGGTTAGCGTTAGGGCTAGGGTTAGGGTTAGGGTTAGGGTTACGGCTAGGGTTAGGGTTAGGGTTAGGGCTAAGTTTAGGGTTAGGGTTAGGGTTAGGGTTTTTATTAGGTTAGTTTTAAGGGCTAAGGTTAGTTTTAGGGTTAAGGTTGGGTTAGGGTTAGGATTAGGGTTAGGGTACGACTTAGGGCTAGGGTTAGGGCTAGGGTTAGGGTTAGGGTTAGGGTTAGGGTTTAGGGTTATGGTTAGGGTTAGGGGTTAGGGGTTAGGGGTTAGGCTTAGGGTTAGCGTTACGGTTAGGGGTTAGGGGTTAGGGTTAGGGCTAAGGTTAGGGTTAGGGTTAGGGTTAGGGTTAGGGCTAGGGTTAGGGTTAGGGTTAGGGTTACGGCTAGGGTTAGGGTTAGGGTTAGGTTAGGCTTAGGGTTAGGAGTTAGGGTTAGGGTTTCTATTAGGTTAGTTTTAAGGGCTAAGGTTAGTTTTAGGGTTAAGGTTGGGTTAGGGTTAGGATTAGGGTTAGGGTACGACTTAGGGCTAGGGTTAGGGCTAGGGTTAGGGTTAGGGTTAGGGTTAGGGTTTAGGGTTATGGTTAGGGTTAGGGGTTAGGGGTTAGGGGTTAGGCTTAGGGTTAGCGTTACGGTTAGGGGTTAGGGGTTAGGGTTAGGGCTAAGGTTAGGGTTAGGGTTAGGGTCAGGGTTAGGGCTAGGGTTAGGGTTAGGGTTAGGGTTACGGCTAGGGTTAGGGTTAGGGTTAGGTTAGGCTTAGGGTTAGGAGTTAGGGTTAGGGTTTCTATTAGGTTAGTTTTAAGGGCTAAGGTTAGTTTTAGGGTTAAGGTTGGGTTAGGGTTAGGATTAGGGTTAGGGTACGACTTAGGGCTAGGGTTAGGGCTAGGGTTAGGGTTAGGGTTAGGGTTAGGGTTTAGGGTTATGGTTAGGGTTAGGGGTTAGGGGTTAGGGGTTAGGCTTAGGGTTAGCGTTACGGTTAGGGGTTAGGGGTTAGGGGTTAGGGTTAGGGCTAAGGTTAGGGTTAGGGTTAGGGTTAGGGTTAGGGCTAGGGTTAGGGTTAGGGTTAGGGTTACGGCTAGGGTTAGGGTTAGGGTTAGGTTAGGCTTAGGGTTAGGAGTTAGGGTTAGGGCTTCTATTAGGTTAGTTTTAAGGGCTAAGGTTAGTTTTAGGGTTAAGGTTGGGTTAGGGTTAGGATTAGGGTTAGGGTACGACTTAGGGCTAGGGTTAGGGCTAGGGTTAGGGTTAGGGTTAGGGTTAGGGTTTAGGGTTATGGTTAGGGTTAGGGGTTAGGGGTTAGGGGTTAGGCTTAGGGTTAGCGTTACGGTTAGGGGTTAGGGGTTAGGGTTAGGGCTAAGGTTAGGGTTAGGGTTAGGGTTAGGGTTAGGGCTAGGGTTAGGGTTAGGGCTAGGGTTAGGGCTAGGGTTAGGGTTAGGGTTAGGTTAGGCTTAGGGTTAGGAGTTAGGGTTAGGGTTTCTATTAGGTTAGTTTTAAGGGCTAAGGTTAGTTTTAGGGTTAAGGTTGGGTTAGGGTTAGGATTAGGGTTAGGGTACGACTTAGGGCTAGGGTTAGGGCTAGGGTTAGGGTTAGGGTTAGGGTTAGGGTTAGGGTTTAGGGTTATGGTTAGGGTTAGGGGTTAGGGGTTAGGGGTTAGGCTTAGGGTTAGCGTTACGGTTAGGGGTTAGGGGTTAGGGTTAGGGCTAAGGTTAGGGTTAGGGTTAGGGTTAGGGTTAGGGCTAGGGTTAGGGTTAGGGTTAGGGTTACGGCTAGGGTTAGGGTTAGGGTTAGGTTAGGCTTAGGGTTAGGAGTTAGGGTTAGGGTTTCTATTAGGTTAGT